>NW_027675424.1:412500-422500 GCF_965601325.2 Salmo salar
GTGTCTCTGTCTGTCTGTCTCTGACTGTCTGTCCCGCTTTCTGTCTATGTCTGTCTGTTTGTCTGTCCGTACTCACTCACTCCCTGGATGAGGAGATGTAATCTCATGTTTTGTCCACAGAAACCAACAGGAGAGATCAGAGTCAGAGATTCTCAGTGGTCAGTCTTCCCAGAGTCATCAAACAGACCTGGACTCTATATTCAGTGTATGTGGTCCTGTTATGAACATTTGTTTTTGTCTACCTCAAGTAAAGTTTCTTTCAATCATTCATTAATGTGTTGATGAGAAAGCATTTATTCTCTTGCTTAACTTATTTACATGATTTATTTCAGTTGCTTGAAGAGAAAATGATGACATTTGTGAAGAACGAGCTGAAGATGTTCAAGAGGATTCTTAGTCCAGAACTCCCAGAAGGCTTTGAGAGTCAGAAGCAGGATGAGGAAGTGGTGGATGCTGAAGATGAGAAGCAGGAGAGCAGTGCCAGAGAGGGGGCTCTGAAGATCACACTGCACGTCCTGAGGAAAATGAACCAGAAGGAGCTTGCTGACACACTGGAGAAATGTAAGATCTGTCTGCATCATGTTGAATGCTGTTTTATAACATTTAAAAGCTGTAGCTAAAGTACAGCTAAAGTAGCTGTGTAACTCAATGATATTGTAGCAGCCTTAATTAACACAACACCTAGTGGCCTCATCAAGTAGCAGAAGGGATGTGTTGTGTTGATTAATTTAGAGAGCGAGAGAGAGAGAGACAACATTAATAATACCATCAATAATACCAATAATAATATAATCAGTCACACCAGTCTGTAATGCATTATGAAAACATTTACACAGTTATACATTCAGTTAAGAGAATAAATGATTATAATTTAAAATGTTATAACAGTCCTACAATACTGTAGGCATTAAAACAGACGTAATATTAATATCCTCTGTGTTATTTCTAGATTCAGATGAGCTTGCTGAGATTTGCCAACGTGAACTGAAATCTAATCTAAAGAACAAGTTTCAATGTGTATTTGAGGGGATCGCTAAACAAGGAAACCCAACACTTCTCAATAAGATCTACACAGAGCTCTACATCACAGAGGGAGGAACAGGAGAGGTCAATAATGAACATGAGCTGAGACAGATTGAGACAACAACCAGGAAACAAGCAAGACCAGAGTCTGCAATCAAATGTAACGACATCTTCAAACCCTTAACTGGACAAGACAAACTTATCAGAACTGTGCTGACAAAGGGAGTCGCTGGCATTGGAAAAACAGTCTCTGTGCAGAAGTTCATTCTGGACTGGGCTGAAGGAAAAGCAAATCAGGATGTCCAATTTGTGTTTTCATTCCCTTTTCGGGAGCTGAATTTGATGAAAGGGGACAAAAACACTTTGATTGAACTTCTCAATCACTTCTCAATGGAAACAAAACAATCAAGAATCTCCAACTACGACAAGTACAAAGTTCTGTTCGTCTTTGATGGTCTGGATGAGTGCCGACTGCCCCTAGACTTCCAGAAGAACAAGATCTGTTGTGACGTCACAGAGTCAACCTCAGTGGATGTTCTGCTGACAAATCTCATCAAGGGAAATCTGCTTCCCTCTGCTCTCCTCTGGATAACGACCCGACCTGCAGCAGCCAATAAGATCCCTTCAGGGTGTGTTGACCAGGTGACAGAGGTACGAGGGTTCAATGACCCACAGAAGGAGGAGTACTTCAGGAAGAGATTCAGTGATGAGGACCTGGCCAGCAGAATCATCTCACACATAAAGACATCAAGGAGCCTCCACATCATGTGCCACATTCCAGTCTTCTGTTGGATTTCTGCAACAGTCCTCGAACACATGCTGGAACATAAGAGAGAAGAGATGCCCAAGACTCTGACTGAGATGTACACACACCTTGTGGTGTTTCATACCAAACAGAAGAATGAAAAGTATCTTGGGAAAGAAGAGACAGGTCCACACTGGAATAAAGAGAGCATTCTGTCACTGGGAAAACTGGCTTTTCAACAGCTAGTGAAGGGCAATCTGATTTTCTATGAAAAAGACCTGAAAGAGGCTGGCATTGATGTCAATGAAGCCTCAGTGTACTCAGGATTGTGCACACAGCTCTTTAAAGAGGAATGTGGGCTGTACCAGAACAAGGTGTACTGCTTTGTTCATCTGAGCATTCAGGAGTTTCTGGCTGCTGTATATGTGTTCCTCTCATTCATCAACAACAATGAGAATCTAATGGATGAACCTCAATCAATGTTCAGATACGTTTTCTCGCTGTTCAGAGACAAGCCTGAAGTTACTGAAGTTACTGTCTACAAGAGTGCCCTGGATAAAGCCTTACAAAGTGAGACAGGAAACCTGGACCTGTTCCTCCGCTTCCTTCTGGGCCTCTCACTGGAATCCAATCAGAAGCACTTACGAGGTCTACTGACAAAGACAAGAAGCAGCTCACAGAGCCATGAAGAAACAGTCAAGTACATCAAGAAGAAGATCAGGGAGAATCCTTCTCCAGAGAGGAGCATCAATCTGTTCCACTGTCTGAATGAACTGAATGACCATTCTCTAGTGGAGGAGATCCAAAGCTACCTGAGATCAGGAAGTCTCTCAGAACCCAACCTGTCACCTGCACAGTGGTCAGCTCTGGCCTTTGTATTGCTGACTTCAGAAAAGGAGCTGGATGTGTTTGACCTGAAGAAATTCTCTAGATCAGAGGAAGGTCTTCTGAGGCTGCTGCCAGTGGTCAAAGCCTCCAGAGCTGCTCTGTGAGTAAATAAAATGACATATAAGAAGTATTCATCAGGAAGAAATATTATGTTTGGAGAAAAATATGTATTATAATATGTATATTGAAAAACATATTGAATAAATGCATTGATGGAAGATGAATCTATGTGTTGTTTGGGAATATGAACCAAATGCATCTACCCTTGTCCTTCTATACTACTGGTGTTAAATTAACAGTGTGTTTGTGAAGTCATGATGATCTCGTTGCAGGCTGTCAGGCTGTGGAGTCACAAAGAAAGGCTGTGCTTCTCTGGTCTCAGCTCTGAAGTCAAACCCCTCACACCTGAGAGAGCTGGACCTGAGTAACAATGACCTGAAGGATTCAGGAGTGAAGCTGCTCTCTGCTGGACTGGAGGATCCACACTGTAAACTGGAGACGCTGAGGTCAGTATTCCTGTAGTTGGTCAACAAGTGATAACTGTTCACCAGATCCACATGTGTTTACCAGGCACACATAGTCCACACCATATGTGTTTGGACAGTGAAGCTTACAGTTTTAAATGTGGTGCTATGATCCAGCATTTTGGATTTGAGATAGAATGTTTCATATTAGGTGACAGTACAGAATGTCACCTTTTATTTTAGGGTATTTTCATACATAGCTGTGTTACTGTTAAGAAAGGAAAGCACTTTATGTATTTAGTTCTCCCATTTGAAAAAGTTGTACATATTCGGACAAATTCACTTATATTGTATTAAAGTTTTCATAAGTTTAGTATTTAGTCCCATGATCCATGCCTGCAGTGATTACATCAATTGTGATTCTACAAACCTGTTGAATTCATTTGCAGTTTGTCTTGGTTGTGTTTTGGATGATGTTTTTCCTAATAGAAACTGAATGGTGAATAATGTCCTGTCATTTTGGAGTCACTTCACTTGTATTGTCAGTAAGAATAGAAGATGTTTCTGAACACTTCTACATTAATGTGGATGCTACCATGATTATGAATAATCATGAATGAATCGTTAATGATGATGAATGAGAAATTTACAGAGGCACAAAGATCAGACCCCCTCTGTTATTGGTGTTATTCTGTATACTTCTGGCCCTTCTTTGGACACTGTGTTAACTAACCTCCAGACGAGCTTCAATGCCATACAGCTCTCCTTCCGTGGCCTCCAACTGCTCTTAAATACAAGTAAAACTAAATGCATGCTCTTCAACCGATCGCTGCCTGCACCTGCCCGCCTGTCCAGCATCACTACTCTGGACGGTTCTGACTTAGAATATGTGGACAACTACAAATACCTAGGTGTCTGGTTAGACTGTAAACTCTCCTTCCAGACTTATATTAAACATCTCCAATCCAAAATTAAATCTAGAATTGGCTTCCTATTTCGCAACATAGCATCCTTCACTCATGCTGCAAACATACCCTTATAAAACTGACCATCCTACCGATCCTCGACTTCGGCGATGTCATTTACAAAATAGCCTCCAATACCCTACTCAATAAATTAGATGCAGTCTATCACAGTGCCATCCGTTTTGTCTCAATCAGAAAGATTTGTCATGACGTTGGCCTCTTTGGGTACAGGAAGGACAGTTGACCCCCTCCCCTTTGTACCATCCCCCAACCTACCTTCCCAACCACCCAGGCCCTGTGTGAAAGGGTTGTAAAAACTCTAAGAGGAGTCTCTGGCCACATGGCCCATAGAGAGACACAGGAAATTCTTCCAACTCACAGAATTGGGGAGCCAAGCGACATTTGTGTTCTGGAGAAGGTATGGAAGATTGGTGAAGAATCCAGCTACGAACTGGTCCGCTTGGTACAATTTTGTGATACTCAGAAGAGACAATATAGCCATATTACCATAAAACTGTTTATATAATAGCCTCAGCTTAACCTCTCTGGGCTAGGCGGGACGAATTCGTCCCACCTACGTAACAGCCACTGGCAGCCTGTGGCGCGATTTTCAAAACCTTAAAAATCCTATTACTTCAATTTCTCAAACATATGACTATTTTACAGCTATTTAAAGACAAGACTCTCGTTAATCTAACCACACTGTCCGATTTCAAAAAGGCTTTACAACGAAAGCAAAACATTAGATTATGTCAGCAGAGTACCAAGCCAGAAATAATCAGACACCCATTTTTCAAGCCAGCATATAATGTCACCAAAACCCAGAAGACAGCTAAATGCAGCACTCACCTTTGATGATCTTCATCAGATGACAACCCTAGGACATTATGTTATACAATACATGCATGTTTTGTTCAATCAAGTTCATATTTATATCAAAAACTAGCTTTTTACATTAGCATGTGACGTTCAGAACTAGCATACCCCCCGCAAACTTCCGGGGAATTCGCTAACATTTTACTAAATTACTCACGATAAACGTTCACAAAAAGCATAACAATTATTTTAAGAATTATAGATACAGACCTCCTCTATGCACTCGATATGTCCGATTTTAAAATAGCTTTTTGGTGAAAGCACATTTTGCAATATTCTAAGTACATAGCCCAGGCATCACGGGCTCGCTATTTAGACACCCGGCAAGTTTAGCACTCACCATAATCATATTTACTATTATAAAAGTTTGATTACCTTTTGTTGTCTTCGTCAGAATGCACACCCAGGACTGCTACTTCAATAACAAATGTTGGTTTGGTCCAAAATAATCCATCGTTATATCCGAATAGCGGCGTTTTGTTCGTGCGTTCCAGACACTATCCGAAATAGTAAAGAAGTGTCGCGCGCATGGCGCAATTCGTGACAATAAAATTCTAAATATTCCATTACCGTACTTCGAAGCATGTCAACCGCTGTTTAAAATAAATTTTTACGACATTTTTCTCGTAGAAAAGCGATAATATTCCGACAGGGAATCTCCTTTTCGGCAAACAGAGGAAAAAATCCCAAAGGCGGGGGCGGTCGGGTCACGCGCCTAAGCCCAGTGTCCCTTGATCGGCCACTTGAGAAAGGCGATAATGTGTTTCAGCCTGGGGCTGGAATGACGACATTCTGTTTTTTCCCGGGCTCTGAGCGCCTATGGACGACGTGGGAAGTGTCACGTTAGAGCAGAGATTCCTTAGTAAATGATAGAGATGGAAAAGAAGTTCAAGAAATGGTCAGACAGGCCACTTCCTGTAAAGGAATCTCTCAGGTTTTGACCTGCCATTTGAGTTCTGTTATACTCACAGACACCATTCAAACAGTTTTAGAAAATTTAGGGTGTTTTCTATCCATATGTAATAAGTATATGCATATTCTAGTTACTGGGTAGGAGTGGTAACCAGATTAAATCGGGTATGTTTTTTATCCAGCCGTGTCAATACTGCCCCCTATCCTAAACAGGTTAAGACTTGCATCATAATGGTTGTATAAAATGTATTAATAAGGATAAAGCTATTTGTAATACATTGAGATGCTATGTACTGATGTTAATGTGATAGAATTGGATTTCTGTACCAAGCTTCACTCAGCCATCGGCACGCCCCCCAAGGGACACAGACAAGACCAGGCGTCATTTCACAAGCCTGTTCAAGGGTCACTATAAAACCCACCCTGATTTACATTTCTTCAGACCAGGCCTCCACTCCATGGCCAATAGGTTTTACCATCCAATTCCTTTACTGAAAGTGAACCATACCATGTGGTTAACTTTTAGACTATTGATACCGACAGAATAAGAACAAGTCTTTGATATTAATTATTAGTCTGCAGCTAAGTAAATTATATCATCGAACGCGAAGACCAACGAAACATCCATTCTATAACAACATTAATGAATGTCGCTTTGAAAGATCCATTCTAACCGAGAGAGAGAGAGAGACAAAACTCTCCACAGAACGACGCTCGAACAAGGATCCCGACGACGACACATGAGCGTAAATATATATTGATTGCAATTGTTCCCGAATGAGTGAGCCTTCAATTGTCAATTGTTAATATTAATGAACTCTGTGTACATTCTCAGCTGACCGTTTATGACCCATTGTCTAACAGACCAGCCATGCCTGTTAGCCATTAGGGCACATTACTATACCAATCCTTTGTGACGATAATTACTGTTTGTATGTTTTCTGTTAATTACTTAGTGTAGTAAATAAATGATTTTAAGACAATTGATGTATGGATGATTTTAGTAAAGACTGGGTTCGTGCAGATACAACAATTTACGATGTTTGGAATGAGACTGGACTCGAGGTAAAATACACCATTTAAACCAGAAGATAATCGGCCTATACTATAATATTATAGTAGAGGAAAGTTATATTAGGAAAATTATAGCTTTGTAATCTGAATATTCTCCTTGGTGCCTCGATCTCCGAGTTAATTACAATTAAACGATTAATCAGTTTAATCGTGTGATAATAATTACAGGGAGTTAATTGATAAACATGTCTTCAGTTTAATGGTACCCCAATGACACGACAGATTTCTGGTCCCAGGTGTCTTTTATACAGGTAACGAGCTGAGATTAGGAGCACACTCTTAAAGGGAGTGCTCCTAACCGCAACTTAAAAAAGACACCTGTCCACAGAAGCAATCAATCAATCAGATTCCAAACTCTCCACCATGGCCAAGACCAAAGAGCTCTCCAAGGATGTCAGGGACAAGATTGTAGACCTACACAAGGCTGGAATGGGCTACACGACCATCGCCAAGCAGCTTGGTGAGAAGGTGACAACATTTGGTGCGATTATTCGCAAATGGAAGAAACACAAAAGAACTTTCAATATCCCTCGGCCTGGGGCTCCATGCAAGATCTCACCTCGTGGAGTTGCAATGATCATGAGAACGGTGAGGAATCAGCCCAGAACTCCACGGGAGGATCTTGTCAATGATCTTAAGGCAGCTGGGACCACAGTCACCAAGAAAACAATTGGTAACACACTAGGACGGAAATCCTGCAGCGCCCGCAAGGTCCCGCTGCTCAAGAAAGCACATATACATGCCCGTCTGAAGTTTGCCAATGAACATCTGAATGATTCAGAGGACAACTGGTGAAAATGTTGTGGTCAGATGAGACCAAAATGGAGCTCTTTGACATCAACTCAACTCGCAGTGTTTGGAGGAGGAGGATTGCTGCCTATGACCCCAAGAACACCATCTCCACCGTCAAACATGGAGGTGGAAACATTATGCTTTGGGGGTGTTTTTCTGCTAAGGGGACAGGACAACTTCACTGCATCAAAGGGACAATAGACGGGGCCATGTAACGTCAAATCTTGGGTGAGAACCTCCTTCCCTCAGCCAGGGCATTGAAAATGGGTTGTGGATGGGTATTCCAGCATGACAATGACCCAAAACACACGGCCAAGGCAACAAAGGAGTGGCTCAAGAAGAAGCACATTAAGGTCCTGGAGTGGCCTAGCCAGTCTCCAGACCTTAATCCCATAGAAAATCTGTGGAGGGAGCTGAAGGTTCGAGTTGCCAAACGTCAGCCTCGAAACCTTAATGACTTGGAGAAGATCTGCAAAGAGGAGTGGGACAAAATCCCTCCCGAGATGTGTGCAAACCTGGTGGCCAACTACAAGAAAGGGTTTTGCCACCAAGTAATAAGTCATGTTTTGCAGAGGGGTCAAATACTCATTTCCCTCATTAAAATGCAAATAATTGTATAACATTTTTGACATGCGTTTTTCTTGATTTTTTTGCTGTTATTCTGTCTCTCACTGTTCAAATAAACCTACCATTAAAATTATAGACTGATCATTTCTTTGTCAGTGGGCAAACGTACAAAATCAGCAGGGGATCAAATACTTTTTTCCCCCACTGTACTACCCACCACTGCGACCTGTACGCTCTCGTTGTCTGGCCCTCGCTTCATACTCGTTGCTAAACCCACTGGCTCCAGGTCATCTACAAGACCCTGCTAGGTAAAGTCCCCCCTTATCTCCGCTCACTGGTCACCATAGCAGCACCCACCTGTAGCACGCGCTCCAGCAGGTATATCTCCCTGGTCACCCCCAAAGCCAATTCCTCCTTCGGCCGCCTCTTCTTCCAGTTCTCTGCTGCCAATGACTGGAACGAACTACAAAAATCTCTAAAACTCAAAACACTTATCTCCCTCACTAGCTTTAAGCACCAGCTGTCAGAGCAGCTCACAGATTACTGCACCTGTACATAGCCCATCTATAATTTAGCCCAACTACCTCTTCCCCTACTGTATTTATTTATTTAGCTCCTTTGCACCCCATTATTTCTACTTTGCACTTTCTTCCACTGATATCTACCATTCCAGTGTTTTACTTGCTATATTGTATTTACTTTGCCACCATGGCCTTTTTTTGCCTTTACCTCCCTTATTTCACTTCATTTGCTCACATTGTATATAGACTTATTTTCTACTGTATTATTGACTGTATGTTTGTGTAATACTCTTGTTTGAACCAAGTATTGAGTTTATTTGTTATAATTAATTGGTTTTATATTTAAAAGATGATTGAATTGCTCCTAAACTGTAATGTTGTTAATGCATTATGCTTTTTGAAGAAATATTTATTTAATGTATAAGTGAATAGTTTGTTTTACTTTGAAGTTTCCGTTTTGAGCAATAAGGTCGCTTGTTAAGTTGTGGCCAATGGGAGTTGACCTGGTTAACGGGAGGGAAAAAGACGTTGATGAAAGGATGGACGTTTTACCTCAGGACGGTTGGTGAAGAAAAATTATAAAAGAAGACAACAGAACTACAACAAAACCCATAGCTACTAAGACATGAAGGGAAATACATATTTTATTTAATAAAAGAGTTGTTATAATTTTGTTAAAACTTAGTAAAGACTGAAGCTACCGTCTCGTCGTGGAGGTATTAGCCAGCTAGAGGTTAGCCTAGCATCGTGTGACACCGGGAGATAATTGCTTGGGAAGCTTAACGACTTCGTGTTGCCATGGGGATATCGGTTACTAAGGAGTACTGTCTGCATGTGTCGCTGTGCTTGCCTTGGAGTTTGTGAGGAAACCTGCATGGAACTGCCATACTTCGCTGAGGGAATATCTACCAAGTCGTGAGTAACCACAATGTGAGGTGCTTAATTTGGACACTGGTTGTGCACGACTCATTGGGGTTTATTATTTTTTTTATTTCTTTTGATGTTGTGTCTGAACATGTATTTGTGTTTGAAAATGTTTTAATACACATATGGAACATTATGTATGTTGCCTTGGTGGAGTCATTAATTGTTTTAATTTAATGCACGGGATGGTTTATCCTGATTCAATAACAGAAACCTATAATCATTTCATCTGAAGTTAATACCCTATTG